>NC_090646.1:340364946-340372446 GCF_040937935.1 Hyperolius riggenbachi
ATATAGTTGCTTAGAAATTCACTCTGTCTTTAGAGAGATTAGCCTGTCTAGTTGGGCCTTATCAGCGAGTAATCAGTTCTGTGTCTGAACTGTGCTGTGGTATGCCATTGTCTGTCTGTGATAATACGTAAACACTGGAGGTTAACCCTTTCTGTGCTCTTAGGAATTCCAGGAAGTATACACTGCATGTGTTTTTCTTTAAAGGTTATTATGCTGTTGCCTATCTTTTTGAGCAAAGAGGAAGTTCTGAGTTTAGGTCCGCTTTACGTGATTGGGACTCACATTACTTACGGATTATGGCATGGGATATTAAGAATTTTATTAATTGGGGTTCCAGATTCCCCATAAGTCACCCCTCTGGGTTGGGGGTAGTTTTTAACACCTCTCACGGGCATCAAGGTGGGGATAAGTGCCTTGTCATTTAGTTGGACAAACCTATATTCTAGTGGGGGGGGGGGGGGTCCATCCAGCAGATCACCCTCATGTCAAAGACCATGTGGGGTGGTATCTTTCAGGCAGCAGTGCCCCATGCTGGCTAAACTGTTCTGATGATATCAGCCTGCAAGATGTTAAAAGAGATTGGGAGAGGGGCAATTTTTAATTTTGTAAAATTAAGAGTATTAAAGTGGAGAACCAAAACTGATGCAGAGATAGTAAAACGTTATGAGATGCATTGTACTGAAGACAGTTCAGCAAAAGCAATAATTATCACTCCCCTCCTTCTCCCCCCCCCCCCCCCCCCCCCCAATATGCCTGAAAGGAGCTGTAATGTGGCAATTGATCTTGTTTCAAAAAATGACCAGCTACACTACAGGATTAATGCTAATGTTCATACTTATGTTTCTATGTCCTCAAATACCTTCTACAAAACACAAAATCATGTAAATTGCATTAGATGTGTGATAACCCCTTGCTACTCATGATTTTACATGTTAAGTGTGTTGCACAAACTACAGTGATAATGTGAATTGACTTGTGTTTTTTTAAGTGAAAATAATGTAGAGTAAATGTTAGCATTGCTAAAGTTTCATCCTAACGTGCTCACTTACAACCCGAAGTGCAGTTTTTTAATAACTTCCCTTGTAAAAAAAAATTGTATCTGAAGGAAATGTATTTGGGTTTATTAATAAGGTGACACATGGTTTAATGCACCATAAAACATTTTCCTCCGTGCAAAAAATGGATTCATCAGTACCATTTCTTTCAATGTTATAAAAGTTTGGGCAGGTTTTCTCACTAACCTAAAGCCCAACTGCCATGAACTTACAATAATTCTACTAATGTCAGAAATAAAAGTTTACGAGTGTGAAATATACTTTTGGTGATGAATGAGACTTGTGTTATGTACAGATGCTGAAATTCTGTAATTATAAACAATTGTTAAGTGATTGTTAATATGACAGTGTTCAGATTGAGTACTTTATAGACATGCTGTTTGGCTGTACTCGAGCAGTCTGTGCTGTCCTATGAAGAGACGGACGAGCATCAGGTGGTGATCAGTAGTGTTCATTTGTCATTGCTTCTTTAGCCATCCAGTAGAATGAATCACTGAGCAATATTGGGACACCTGTTTTGGTGCTAGATTTTCTCCTGAGACGATCACAAACAGTCATGTCTTATGAAGAAAATCTAGCCGTTATCATAACTTAGCAATCAAATGTGTAAAAATTAAGTGAAACTGAAAGATAATGAGTAGGAGTTCCACGCAACAACAGTGAAAATGTGCTATTTGCTGCTTGTAAATTAGGAAATAGTGACCTCCTGTATTCATAATTAAGTGTGCTTTAAATGGCGTAAAGTGAACCTTGCTTCAAACATAAAAAAATGCCTCTTTCAAGAATCTAGCGTGTGTATGGGGTCCCCTGACCCTCCCCGATGTGTTGCCAAGAGATCTGCTCATCTGGTCAGTCTGGTCACTTAGTGTGGTCTTCTTACTTTGATCTACCTTCATTTCTGGTACACAGGTACACGAGTTAAACATGTGTTAGCTGTGCTCTTTATCATCTGGGTCTAATGCTGGGAATACACAGGTCGATTCTGGCGCTCGATTCTGCGCCCAATCATTTTGCCTGCTCCATTCTCTTATCTTCCGCTCGTTTTTCTTATCTTTTTTTTCAATTCACTTCAATGACAAATCGAGCGGCAAAACGATCGAACTGTGATCGGACATGTCGGAAATGATCTATCTAACCATCTTATCAGCTCAGAATTGACCCGTGTATTCCCAGCATAATGCCTAGTGCACACCATACAATTTTAGATTTTTCTGTTACATTTTTGCTGGGAATACGCGATGCGCTTTTTCTGCTCGATTCTCCGCTCTATCCATTTTGCCGTTCGATTCACCACTCGATTCTCTTATCTTCCGCTCGTTTTTCTTATCGTTGTTTCCATTCACTTCCATGAGAAATTGAGTAGTAAAACGATCGAACGTGAGATCGGACATGTTGGCAATTATCTATCGAACCATCTATCTGCTGTAAAAACACATGGTGTATTCCCAGCATAAGGCTGTTTACTAACTCAAATTGTATATAGGGATTGCCTAATTGAATCTTGGTAAAGTTAATTTATATGACTCTGCCTCTGTAGAAGTGGCCTTGTTTAGCTGGGAAATGCACATCAGGCTTTGCCAAATTATGCAACAGCTGTGACTGGATTTAATTTAACATGTTCCAGTATATTTTTTTCTCCATGTTTTATGATCAAAACCAATTAAGGGCTATGTTAGTGTTTACTTATTACTCTGCTGAAATTCCTATCTGTTTTTTATCTCTTGCTTGCGTGATACTTATTAGATAGGAGGTATTGCAACTGCAATTCATAACTACAGCTCTTCTATTTTTTATTAACTGAAAATGGTAGAACAGGAAGAGGCTAGTGGATAGCCCTGACCATTTAGTGGCCTGTGGTGAACTACTAAGGGTCCATAGATCTAGTCTCCTTTACAACAACACACACACACACACACACACACACACACACACACACACACACACACACACACACACACACACACACACACACACACACACACACACACACACACACACACACACACACACACACACACACACACACACACACACCACACACCACACACCACACACCACACACCACACACACACCTTTTTCAGCACTGCTACTATAATGTATCAAAGCGCTGCTACTAATGTATCCATATGGATACATTCACATTGTGGTGTCTGCCTGTGTTTGCACTGTGATTCTCTTTCTATTGGTGGGAATCACAAGTGCAAATCGTGCTGAAATCACAAGATTTTGCCGCCGAATCACGGGACCCGAACGCGATCCCCGGGAAGCGGCAGGCAAGTGCCCAATGTAAACCAACACTTAGGAATGGGAGAGGTTGAGACATGCTTTTTATCTAACTTTTTTGGCGAGAAGGTGGGGATTTGCTTTCCTCTTTTTTTTTTTTTTTTTTTTTTTTTTTTTAAAGCGGACCCAAACCAAACATTTTTTTTAATTAAAAATATTTAGTTGTACCTCTCTGACACATACAAAGATAAATAAACACTCATTCAAGCCTATCAGCATTTCAGTGCATGCTTTTCACCCTTCTCTTTTCATAACTAGGATTATACTGGGGGCAGCCATTAGCAATTCCTCCATTGCAGGACACCACCTACTTCACCAGTTTGCCGGATTTTGTCCCGGCAATTTGAAAGGAAGGGAGGGGTTCCTCCAATAAATGTAAAATATTTTATATTTGTCATCATGCAGCTGAAAAAAGGCTGCTATTTACTATTATAATTTAGAAAATAAATTTTATTTCTAAAATCTTGTATTTTTAATTTGGGTCCACTTTAAATATAGTGAGATTATTGTCTAGCTAGCAAATAATGTTTACTGTCTGACACAAGGATGAAAAGTTCCACAAACGTGGTGAGAAACCAAACCTTCAAAAACAAGGTTTATAAAAATGTACAAAATAAATTTAGGCCTCTTATAAATATGTCCAGATGTGTTTTCAAGTATTACGTGTTTTAGAGCTGGCAAATAAAACCTGTATTAGACGAATGTGATTGTGGACTATGGCAGTCATTTTCGGAGACTCTTCATCCTAACTGGCTTCGGTATGTCTTGTGAGAAGCCCAGGCTTGTCAGTGTGAACATATTCAATAAAAGAGGAACGTGCCACGTTACATGAAGTGTTCGGTATCTGTATAGGGATGGCCACTCCAGAGACCGTTACAAAAGGTTATCTTAAACCAATACATAGACCTTTGTCCCTCTTTCATATCAGTTATAGAACCACATAGCAGGCAATTAAAAAGAGAACAAAAATAGAGCTGGTAATCTTTACTTATAATTTCTTTTTACTATTTTCATGAATATAACTGAACAGATCAGTAAAAGCTCGTACACATGCTTGACTAAAGTCGGTTGAGGTGGCCGATAATGTTTCAGCTGATAATCAGACGTGTATACAGTGGCTCACGACCCCCAACCTGCAAGCGATCCGCCCAGTGGATTAACCTGGCGATGCATTTCTGTCTAGAATTCTGGAGTCAAAAGTGGTACATTCTTTTTCAAGAATTTTAGGCCTCCAATTATTAAGTCATAACTCGCCAAAATATATCAGAATAAAAGCCTGGTAGACATTCTGCATATAAATAAAAGACTGGAACAGAAAATTGTTGAATTAATTAAATTGATGAATAAACTTAAAATTTTTTAAAACTGTACAAATAAGGCAGGCAGAGAGTAGTCAAAATCCAGGCAGAGGTCGGTGCAGGCAGCAGGCAGAAAGTAGTCAAAAATCCAGGCAGAGGTCGGTGCAGGCGGCAGGCAGAGAGTAGTCAAAATCCAGGCAGAGGTCGGTGCAGGCGGCAGGCAGAGAGCAGTCAAAATCCAGACAGAGGTCGGTGCAGGTGGCATGCCAGAGGGTAGTCAAAATCCAGGCAGACATCAGTCGGTACACACACACACACACACACACACACACACACACACACACACACACACACACACACACACACACACACACACACACACACACACACACACACACACACACACACACACACACACACACACACACACACACACACACACACACACACACACACACACACACACACACACACACACACACACACACACACACACACACACACACACACACACACACACACACACACGTATATGCGTGTAGATAGATAGATAGATAGATAGATAGATAGATAGATAGATAGAGATATAGATAGATAGATATATATTAGAGATGGGACGACGAATCCGGCGAATCCACGAATCCCTCGAATATTGGGAAATATTCGAGATTCGTGGATTCGAATCCCGACGCCATTTTCCACTTTACGAATCCGACGAATCCCGACGCTGCATCGCCGCGCATCCGCCGCTCGCACTCGTCCTCCTCCGACCCGCGCCTCCTCCGACCGCCCCGCGCCTCCTCTGCCCGGCCGCCCGCATACTTTGTATCAACTCACCCGTCCAGTGGAGCGCAGACAGAGCGGCAGACCTCTCGCTGACTTCCTGGTTCCCTCTAGTGACGGCTTTTACAATGACGTCATCAGTAAAAGCCGGTCCGGCCACTAGAGGGAACCGAGAAGTAAGGACGAGGTCTGCCGCTCTGCGCTCCACTGGACAGGTGAGTTGATACTTATGCAGGGGTGAGCGAGGAGGCACGGGGGACGGAGGAGGCCATGGGGGTGAGCGGAGGAGGCACGGGGGGGGGGAGCGACACCTACCTACCTACCACTTTACCTACCTACCTGCCACTATACCTACCTAAAGGCCCCCTATACGTACCTACCTACCTACCTACCGGGCACTATACCTACCTACCTACAGGCCCCTATACCTACCTAAAGGCCCCCTATACTACCTACCTACCACTATACCTACCTACCTACAGGCCCCTATACCTACCTAAAGGCCCCCTATACGTGCCTACCTACCTAAAGGCCCCTATACCTACCTACCTAAAGGCCCCTATACCTACCTACCTACATACCTACCTATACTTAAGGCCCTATACCCTGCTACCTATACTGAAGGTCCCTTTACCTACCTAAAGGCCCCTATACCTACCTACATACCTACCTATACTTAAGGCCTCTATATACCCTGTTACCTATACTGAAGGCCCTATACCCTGCTACCTATACTGAAGGTCCCTTTACCTACCTAAAGGCCCCTATACCTACCTACATACCTACCTATACTTAAGGCCTCTATATACCCTGCTACCTATACTGAAGGCCCATATACCCTGCTACCTATACTGAAGGCCCCTATACCCTGCTACCTATACTGAAGGCCTATATACCCTGCTACCTATACTGAAGGCCCATATACCCTGCTACCTATACTGAAGGCCCATATACCCTGCTACCTATACTGAAGGCCCATATACCCTGCTACCTATACTGAAGGCCCATATACCCTGCTACCTATACTGAAGGCACATATACCTTGCTACCTATACTGAAGGCCTATATACCCTGCTACCTATACTGAAGGCACATATACCCTGCTATCTATACTGAAGGCCCCTATACCCTGCTACCTATACTGAAGGCCCATATACCCTGCTACCTATACTGAAGGCACATATACCCTGCTACCTATACTGAAGGCACATATACCCTGCTACCTATACTGAAGGCCTATATACCCTGCTACCTATACTGAAGGCCCATATACCTTTCTACCTATACTGAAGGCCCATATACCTTGCTACCTATACTGAAAGCTACCAATATTGAAGGCACCCATACCTAGCTAGCTATACTGAAGGCACCTTTACCTCGCTACCTATACTGCGGGCAACTATACCACGGATCGCACAATTCGTATATGCAGGATTCGTTAGATTCGGGATTCGAAAGGTTCGAGATATTCGAGAACCTTTTTAGATTCGGATCCGGATTCGGATTCGAAGAAATTGTGGATTCGTCCCATCCCTAATATATATATTTATCTCTCTCTCTCTCTCTCTCTATATCTATATCTCTCTCTCTCTCTCTCTCTATATCTATATCTCTCTCTCTCTCTCTCTATATCTATATCTCTCTCTCTCTATATATCTATATCTCTCTCTCTCTATATATATATATCTATATCTATATCTCTCTCTCTCTCTCTCTCTCTCTCTCTCTCTCTATATCTATATATATATATATATATATATATATATATATATATATATATATATACACACACACACACGGATGGGCGATTGGGTTGAAAAAAAGAGCATCACTTTATTTTTTTCCCCACCCCCGATGACGTCACTCCACAAACCGCCGCTTGGCTGTCCTGATTGGCCGTTGGGGATCCCGGCGCCTGAGGGAAAATGCCTGGGTCCCGCTGGCAGCGCCGATCATGAGCAGGACCCAGGAAATGGCAGCGCATGGCGGATTTGGGCCAGCCCGAGCTGAGCTCGGGATTACCTCTCTGGGTAAGATAAACTCAGCCCGAGCTCAGCTCGGGAATACCGCCAGGGGGGTT
>NC_090646.1:341314946-341317582 GCF_040937935.1 Hyperolius riggenbachi
AAGGGATGTCCTAATCAGACAGGACAAACTGCGTCTCAAAAAGGAATTATGTTACATGGCTTTCCTAACTATCCCATAGTCATCCGTCGATGGTTGCAAGCTACAGGTCAATCTTTCACTGATTTGGATAGCATTGTGGATAAAATTATCGAAGGAAAGTCCAATGATCTTTTTAGAATTTGTTCAGCACATTTTTCCACTGAAAGTTATAATTGTAAAGGTACCAAAAATTTTTTAAAGAAGGACGCAAACCCAACTATTTTCCTCAATAATCCTGACAACATTATTGTAGATGAGGCATGGGTACTATCATGTGGAAAAAAAAGACCGAAAGCTGTTGCCATGGAAACTGGTGAAAGTTCACAATCCTGTAAAAAGTGTAAACGTTCTATGTCAGAAAAAACCAAAAAGACTTTTACTGATGCTGGGACACAGACTGCTATGGAATCGTTCAATCACTCAGTACACCATGCTTCAACACAAACCAGTTTGGTTGAGCAACCTGTTCCCCTACACTTTTCTACACCTTTAAAAAACATTTCAAGCGTGACACAAGGAGCACAATGTTTGGGTAATGCCATGATTCCAGAAAGTCCTATTATTACATTCCCTGCTCAATGTTCCATACCAACAGCTACCGAAAATGAGATGGATATTCAAATACAAACAGTGAAAGAGGTTTCTTGTACTGAAAAAAGATCTATAAAAAAAAGGAAACTTGCTGAATACGTTTCTTTTGATACAAGCACAAGCACATTTTCAAAACCGTCATCAAGTGAGGAGGAATTTGATCCTGGAGACATCACTGTTACAGACTCAGAACAGTGTTCAGTCAATGAAACAGTGGAGGAAACGGCTGGTGTAATGGCACAAGAATGCTCAGATCATGAACAAGATCCTTTATCAAGATATAGCAAAATGCAAAAATTTATAGTCTTTGAGTCATGCCTAGACGAATTGCTGTTGAAAGTGAAGTGTCAGAAATCCAACTTTTGTCAGAAAAAGGTAATTCAAATCAACAAACAATTTCATGGCTCTGCTATTGTGGTGAACGGTGTATGTGAGGATGGCCATCGTTTCAAAATTTTCGATTCACAGCCAAAAATTAAAAGACGTTTTGCAGGAAATATATTATTGGCAGCCGCAATAGTTTGTTCTGGGTCCAATTTTCAAAAAGTTAGCCATTTCTTAGATGTTTTAGGCATAAAACAGATCACTGACTTCTCTTTCAATCTTTACCAAAGAACATATATTTTCCCGGCAATACACAACGCATGGGAGAAGGAAAAAAAGGCTATTCTACAGGAAATTACTAGACGACCAATAGTAATTGGAGGAGACGGACAATGCGACAGTCCAGGACATAATGCCAAATATTGTGTGTACACCTTCATGGACCTTATGACAAACAAAATCATTGACTTTGAAGTAGTACAAGTAACAAAATGCAGTTCATCTGCCGCTATGGAGAAGTTTGGTTTTCACAAGTGCATGACACGGGCTGTTGAAAACAAACTAAAGATTGTGCACTTTGCCACTGATCGTCATACCAGCATAAGAAAAAGCATGCGGGAGGACTTTCCAAATATCAACCATCAGTTTGATGTCTGGCATTTTGCCAAAAGCATAACAAAAAAGCTACGTCTGGCAAGCAATAGCAAAAGCATGGAACCTTTGAAGGACTGGGTGACTAAAATCCAGAACCATTTCTGGTGGTGTGTTTCAAATTGCTGGAACGATGAGGACAAGTTGCGAAAAAACTGGTTGGGAGTCATGCATCACGTGAACAACGTACATGAATGGGAAGAGGATGGAATAATACAAAGATGTGCTCATTCTCCACTTACAGATGATGATATTGAAGAAACTCATTGGCTGCATGCTGGAACCTCTGTGTATGAAAAACTGTACAGTATTGTCAATGACAAGAACATTATTGCAGATCTGAAACACCTTACTTGGTCCTGTCATACAGGACCAATAGAGGTGTTTCACAGCAAGGTTTTGAAATACAGAACCAAACGGATCCATTTTGGAATTGACGGAATGTATGCAAGAACCATACTTGCTGTCCTGTCCAACAACTTCAATGTTAACAGAAAGCAAGCCGTTGTTAAAAAAAAAACCTGTGTCAGTGGAGAACTTGGATCTAAACGAGTCAAGTTTGTAGCACCTAAAGGAAGAAATGACTGGATTGCAAGACCAGTGTACGAAGATCTCAAATTTGACTATCTTCATGACATCTTAATTGAAACACTACAACTTTGTGAAGGTACAATCACTTCATCTTGGGTCTCCAAGTCTACAGATTATCCTTCCAACATTTCCAAACTCCAGAGACCGGATAAGGCTACCTTATTGAGCAAAAAGAAATCTCGATTTGGATCCTCATCCTAAAATATCCACTGAATAGACTTTCAAAGAACGTTTCACAGCTATCAGTTATGTGAGGTTATCCCTTCTACAAAACATGACAATCTACTTTGAGGCCTGGAACCCACTGAAATCATCAAACGCAAAACGCAACCGCTAGCGATTTGTCTGAGCGGTTTGCAAGCGGATTCATGCGCGTTTTTGGTTGTGTTTAGCAACATTGTATTTTTTGGCCCAGCGGGTGCGTAGCGTTTTGCGTTTTT